>NC_081797.1:23062329-23107329 GCF_963082965.1 Carassius carassius | reverse complement strand
AGCCCCTAAAGAGTCTTCTGCCAAACCCTTGACTCGTCCAGAGATGCTCATGGAAAACCCTCAACCTGAACAGCAGCCCGTGGAAGAAGAACCTCACTGCTCGACTGATCCTGCACCCCAGATCCACAGCTCCTCTGCACAGGACCCGGGAGAAACACATGCTCCTATCCTGACGGACTCTAACGGGAAATATGTCAATGAGAGACTTTTGCTACCAAACATGAGAGCCAAGAAAATCTGGTGCCCAAACACAAGAAGTGCTTTTCAGATCCTGTCTGAGAGTAAACATGAAAACTACAAGCACATCGTAATCCACACAGGGACGAATGATTTAAGGGCCATGAAGGGCCGTGTGGCTCCCATGATGAGAGAGGTGGCGATCAGAGCCACACAACGCTTCCCAGAGGCTAGAGTAACTCTGTCCACACTGCTGCCACGCACCGATGTGCCTTTCCACGTCATCCACGGGAATAATGTGGAACTCTCCAGAAGCTGCGCACTCATTCCTAATGTTCATCTCGCCCATCACAAAGACATACATCCTCATCATATGTATGACCACATACATCTCAATAAGCAAGGAGTGAAAGTCTTCGCCAGAGTGCTGAAAAGCACAGCCCTTGGAAACACAGCAAGAAACAACAGAAACTCCGATAACAGGCGAAGCCCTCGTCCTCCAGCAGAGCCCAGACGGACCACCAGACCTCCACCCCATCACAAGAGCTACACAACACAGAGAAGCCCTCGTCCTCCAGCAGAGCCCAGACGGACCACCAGACCTCCACCCCATCAAAAGAGCTACACAACGCAGAGAAGCCTTCGTCCTCCAGCAGAGCCCAGACGGACCACCGGACCTCCATCCCAACACAAGAGCTACACAACACAGAGATGCCCTCGTCCTCCAGCAGAGCCCACACGGACCACCGGACCTCCATCCCAACACAAGAGCTACACAACACAGAGATGCCCTCGTCCTCCAGCAGAGCCCACACGGACCACCGGACCTCCACCCCAACACAAGAGCTACACAACACAGAGATGCCCTCGTCCTCCAGCAGAGCCCACACGGACCACCGGACCTCCACCCCAACACAAGAGCTACGCAGCGGCCGCTCAACAACCACAGAACCCTGCAGCCGCTGAACTCAACCAGATCCGACATCTGCTGAACGTCATCTGCTCCAGGCTGAGGACATAACCTGCATAGCACACACACACACACACACACACACACACACACACACACACACACACACACACACACACACACACCTATTCATGAAATCATTTAAAATCAGTTGTTGGAATATACAAGGTCTGCACTCTTCTACTTTTGGTAATAAGACTGCAGACCAAGACTTACTCAGCAGTGTAACAGACATGGACATCTGTATCTTTCATGAGACGTGGTGTCGTAGTAATGAGACCTTACATTGTCCAATAGGATACAAGGAAATTATGGTTCCTTCATCAAAAAATTCTAAAATTAAATGTGGCCGAGACTCAGGTGGAATACTTATATGGCACAAAGACGATTTAAAGCATTCGATTAAAGTTGCTAAAAGTGGAAAATCATCCATTTGGCTTGAAGTGAAATCCGTCATATATCAGTCTAATCTTTATCTCTGTGCAATCTATATTCCACCTCATGACTCTCCCTATTACGAAGAGCAAAGCTTCCCAACATTACAGACTGACATCTTACACTTTCAGTCCAGAGGAAACATCCTCATCTGCGGAGACTTAAACGCCAGAACAGGGCGAGAAATTGATTATGTAAATATTGTAGATAATGACCACATCCCCAATGACACCATGTTTCATCCCTCATCTAATATCACACCGAGAAACAGCTATGATACTTCAGTGAACATTAGTGGAAAACAAAGGTTGAAACTCTGTAAAGGTTTAGGATTATACATTATTAACGGCAGAACTCGTGGAGATACATTAGGTAGATTCACTTACTGCTCCAGATTAGGAGCCAGTGTGGTTGATTATTCAATAACAGATATTGATCAAAGTTTTATCAATGCATTCACAGTCAGACCTCAGCTCCCGATGTCCGATCACTGCCAAACTGTGCTTTATCTGAAAGCCCCATGTCAAATAACCAAAACTGCTCCACCTAAAGCTGAAAAACTGTTTCCTCTGAAACAGAAACTCAAGTGGAATCAATCCAACTCAGAACAATTCAAAGAAAATATGAACAATCCGACTATATTAAAAATGCTAGATGACTTTATGTCCACTGATTTCACCTTAGATATTAATGGAATAAATTTAGCAACAAAAAACTTAAATAACATATTCGTAACATTGATAACTCTATCTAATATTAAACAGCAAACCAAACATAGAACCAATGGACAGAGAAAGAGAAAGGATGTCTGGTTTGATGATGAATGTGCCAGTCTCAGAAAAGAACTCAGGAGACTTTCCAACAAAAAGCACAAAGATCCGTCCAGCCAGACATTACGGCTTTCTTACTCCGACTGTCTGCAAAAATACAAAACACTGCTGTGGAAAAAAAGAGAAAAATATTTTCAAACTAAAATTGAAGAAATTGACGATTCAATAGATCAAAACACTTTCTGGAACCTATATAAAAAACTCCAAAAACCCAAATTAGAGATATCACTCCAGAATGGCACAATTTGGAAATCTTACTTTGAAAATCTGTATCAAAAAATTGAACCGACCGACCTCAACCAACCTCAGAGTAAAATAAAGAAAACACTAGAAGACATGGAAAAAACTATTAAGAATTATCAAAATCCATTAGATAAATCAATAACAATATCTGAAATATTAGAACATATTAAAAATCTTAAATTAAAGAAAGCATGTGGACAAGATCACATTAATAATGAAATACTTAAACTCAGCAGTCCCAGCATGATTCAAACAGTAGGCAAATTATTTAATCTGGTGTTCTGGTCCGGACACTTCCCTGAGATCTGGTCTGAGGGACTCATCACCCCCATATTTAAGAGCGGCGATCGATTCGACCCCAATAACTACCGCGGGATAAGTGTGGGCAGTGTGTTGGGAAAACTGTTCTGCAGTATCATACACACACGCATCGTCTCACACATCTCAGCACACAACATCTTAAATAAAGCACAGATTGGCTTTTTACCAAAACATCGCACATCCGACCACATCTACTCTCTCCACACTCTAATCAACAAGAACATCAACCACAAACAAAGGAAAATATTTGCATGTTTTGTAGACTTTAAAAAAGCATTTGATTCAATTTGGCATGATGGTCTACTGTACAAAATCCTACAAATTGGCATTGGCAGAAAAACATTTGACATTATTAAATCTCTGTACACCAACAGCAAAAGTGCGGTGAAGATGGGTAACCGCAGAACCGCGTTCTTCCAGCAGGGCCGTGGAGTGAGGCAGGGCTGCAGTCTGAGCCCAACTCTATTCAACATCTACATCAATGACCTGGCGTCAGCGCTGGAGAGCTCTACTGCGCCCGGCCTCACTCTACAGGGGTCAGAGGTCAGATGTCTGCTGTATGCGGATGACCTGGTCCTGCTGTCCCGCACACCTGAGGGCCTTCAGCAGAGCCTGTCCCTGCTGGAACAATACTGTCACGACTGGGCCCTGACCGTCAATCTGGACAAAACCAGAGTCATGGTGTTCCAGAAGAAAGCCCGATCTCAGGGACACAAACAGCAGTTCCTGTATAAAGACCAGGTCCTGCAGCACAGCTCTAGCTACAGCTATCTGGGCATCGACATCAGCGCTTCGGGACGCTTCGGTCTGGCTGTGAAAACACTCGGTGAAAAGGCTCGGAGGGCTTTCTATGCTATAAAGTCACGATGTGGACACTTAAAATTACCCATTAAAACCTGGATAAAATTATATAATTCAATAATAAAACCAATTCTTTTATATGGATGTGAAATTTGGGGACCAGTACTAAATTTTAAAAATTGGGATAAAACATCAGTAGAAAAATTACAATTGGAAATTGGCAAAAATATTCTGGGGGTTGACAGAAACACATCCACTGCGGCCTGCAGGGCTGAGCTGGGCCTGTACCCGCTGAACATGGAGATCCAGAAGAGATGTGTTCAGTTCTGGCATCACCTCCATCAGTCTGACCCAGAGTCAGTGCAATATAAAGCCCTCCTCGCCAATGAAAGCTCAGCAGAACCTCATCCTCTGAACTCACTCGCTCTTCAACTCGTCCATCAGAATATACTCCCCATCAACCCCAAACTTTTTATTAACCATATCCACAAACATCTAAAAGTCACTCATGATCAAGCACTAAAAGCACATTTTGCCCTCCAGAATAAACTGCAATGTTACTCGGCCCTCGATAGAACCACTAAATTGGCCAGTTATCTATTTATTAAACATTTTAAAGAAAGACAAATCCTCTCCAAATACAGATTAAGTGACCATGATCTAGAGATAGAGAGAGGAAGACATAGACAAACATGGACAGAGAGAGAGCAGAGGATCTGTAGACACTGTGAGCTACAGCACATCGAGGATGAGGAACACTTTCTGCTCTTCTGCTCTAAATACACCAGTATAAGAGAAACCTTTCTGCCCAGGTTTGAAATCTTAATTCCATCATTCTCTGAACTGAGCGACACTGACAAAATGTTCTTCTTACTGGGAGAAGATGATAGTACAGCTGCACTAGCGGCTAAATATGTGTTAGCTATTCACAACGCCAGAGTCAGCTAATTCTCTAGAGAGACCGACTGGATTTATCTATTTATTTATAATTACTATGCTACATATGACATGATCTGTACATATATGTTTTGTTTGTTTGTTTTATTACTTATATATAATATGTTGATGCTTTGGCAACATTGTGTTTCACAGTCATGCTAATAAAGCTCATTTGAATTTGAATTTGAGAGAGAGAGAGAGAGAGAGAGAGAGAGAGACAGCTGGTGAAAGTGTCTGTGTGTGTGTGTGTGTGAGAGAGAGAGAGACAGCTGGTGAAAGTGTGTGTGTGTGTGTGTGTGTGAGAGAGAGAGAGAGAGAGAGAGAGAGAGAGAGAGAGACAGCTGGTGAAAGTGTGTGTGAGAGAGAGAGAGAGAAAGAGAGAGAGCTGGTGAAAGTATGTGTGTGTGTGTGAGAGAGAGATAGAGAGAGACAGCTGGTGAAAGTGTGTGTGTGTGTGTGTGTGTGTGTGTGTGTGTGTGTGAGAGAGAGATAGAGAGAGACAGCTGGTGAAAGTGTGTGTGTGTGTGAGAGAGAGATAGAGAGAGAAAGCTGGTGAAAGTGTGTGTGTGTGTGTGTGAGAGAGAGAGAGAGAGAGAGAGAGAGAGAGAGAGAGAGAGAGAGAGACAGCTGGTGAAAGTGTGTGTGTGTGTGTGTGTGTGTGTGTGTGTGTGTGTGTGAGAGAGAGAGAGAGAGAGAGAGAGACAGCTGGTGAAAGTGTGTGTGTGTGTGTGTGTGTGTGTGAGAGAGAGAGAGACAGCTGGTGAAAGTGTGTGTGTGTGTGTGTGTGTGTGTGTGTGTGTGTGTGTGAGAGAGAGAGAGAGAGAGACAGCTGGTGAAAGTGTGTGTGTGTGTGTGTGTGTGTGTGTGTGTGTGAGAGAGAGAGAGAGAGAGAGAGAGAGAGAGAGAGAGAGAGACAGCTGGTGAAAGTGTGTGTGTGTGTGTGTGAGAGAGAGAGAGAGAGAGAGAGAGAGAGAGAGAGAGAGAGAGACAGCTGGTGAAAATGTGTGTGTGTGTGTGCGTGTGTGTGTGTGAGAGAGAGAGAGAGAGAGAGAGAGAGAGAGAGACAGCTGGTGAAAGTGTGTGTGTGTGTGTGTGTGTGTGTGTGTGTGTGTGTGAGAGAGAGAGAGAGAGAGAGAGAGAGAGAGACAGCTGGTGAAAGTGTGTGTGTGTGTGTGTGTGTGTGTGTGAGAGAGAGAGAGACAGCTGGTGAAAGTGTGTGTGTGTGTGTGTGTGTGTGTGTGTGAGAGAGAGAGAGAGAGAGAGAGAGAGAGACAGCTGGTGAAAGTGTGTGTGTGTGTGTGTGTGTGTGTGTGTGTGTGAGAGAGAGAGAGAGAGAGAGAGACAGCTGGTGAAAGTGTGTGTGTGTGTGTGTGTGTGTGAGAGAGAGAGAGAGAGAGAGAGAGAGAGAGAGAGAGAGAGAGAGAGACAGCTGGTGAAAATGTGTGTGTGTGTGTGAGAGAGAGAGAGAGAGAGAGAGAGAGAGAGAGAGAGAGAGAGACAGCTGGTGAAAGTGTGTGTGTGTGTGTGCGTGTGTGTGTGAGAGAGAGACAGCTGGTGAAAGTGTGTGTGTGTGTGTGTGTGTGAGAGAGAGAGAGAGAGAGAGAGAGAGAGAGAGAGCTCCGCCTTCGTGTGCTTCAACTAGGTCCTGTAGACTACTGTAAAGCTCTTCTCGCGCACTGTCTGCTATTACACGTTATATTATACAACACAGAAGCTTGAAGATCTGCAGTAATGTCTGGAAGAGGTAAAGGCGGTAAAGGGCTCGGGAAAGGAGGCGCTAAGCGTCACCGTAAAGTTCTTCGGGATAACATCCAGGGCATCACCAAACCCGCCATCCGTCGTCTCGCTCGCCGCGGCGGGGTCAAGCGTATCTCCGGTCTGATTTACGAGGAGACCCGCGGTGTGCTGAAGGTGTTCCTGGAGAACGTGATCCGCGATGCCGTGACCTACACCGAGCACGCCAAGAGAAAGACCGTCACCGCCATGGACGTCGTGTACGCGCTGAAGCGACAGGGACGCACTCTGTACGGCTTCGGAGGATAAACCCGTCCGTGTTAGCAGAAAACCACAAAGGCTCTTTTAAGAGCCACCCACGTTTTCGAAAAGAGTACATTTCGTTACATTTTGCTAGATAATCATTTGATACGCATACGTAATCTGAACCTATTGTTAAAAACACTTATTTAAAGCCAGTACAGCAGCACTTTAATAACTTAAATTAAGGTTTTTGCTCTACCTACTAGATACAAGTATAAAAGCGTTGTCGAATTAAAGACTGTTCTCCGAGTAGTGATGTCCGCATATGAATTTAATGCAGGCTCCAGGAAAAAAAAGCATGAAAGTTCAAACAAAGGTTAGTAAAGTATGTTAACATAAAAATATGAAAGTGATTTTCGCTACATGATCTTTAGGGTGTCGAGTATTAACATATGAGTTCACATATACGTATGCAGTTTTGTTGAGTGTGGTTACAGAATGAGTGAACATCTTGGTCACAATAGTGGAAGCTGGGATAACAGTGAACTTAGGGACACAATATAAATCCAATTACAGTGCTTGGTCAAAATGCACTGAACTTTTTTTTACTAATTAATTTTTTGTATTAAAAGGGTTAATATTAAATGAAAGCCGTGTTAATTTATTGTGCAAAACAATGAAAATAGTTAATTTATCTTCTTAATCTTTGTGTGTTTAATCACACGTTTTGAGCGGGAAAGTGAGACACAGAAGCGTGTGTGGGAGGAGACCGGAAGCAGTCAGATTTAGAAGCCTGTGATTGGCTGATGTGTCTGTCTAGCCCGAGGATTTCTAACCAATGAAATATGTTTCTGTCATTCATTGTGCAAAAGACCCAATCAGGGAACAGCAGCCAGCCCTCTTAAATTAGCATGAGCATTCAATAAATCCCCAGTCCATGAGCTTAAACTCTAATGTGTTGTTTTACTCATCGTGAACTAACATGCCTGAACCAGCGAAGTCTGCTCCCAAGAAGGGATCCAAGAAGGCCGTCACTAAGACCGCCGCTAAAGGAGGAAAGAAGCGCAGAAAGTCCAGGAAGGAGAGCTACGCTATCTACGTGTACAAAGTGCTGAAGCAGGTTCATCCTGACACCGGGATCTCTTCGAAGGCGATGGGGATCATGAACTCTTTCGTCAACGACATCTTCGAGCGCATCGCCGGTGAGTCGTCTCGTCTCGCTCACTACAACAAGCGCTCCACCATCACCTCGAGAGAGATCCAGACCGCCGTGCGTCTGCTGCTGCCCGGAGAGCTGGCCAAACACGCCGTGTCTGAGGGCACCAAGGCCGTCACCAAGTACACCAGCTCCAAGTAGAGCTCCGAACCGACTTCGAGACACAAAGGCTCTTTTAAGAGCCACCCATTTTATCACATAAAGAGCTTGCACAAGTTTAGTCTGTTATTCTGGAGCTTGATTGATCAAATCTGGCGAATAAAACTCGCTATACACCGCAGTCCTATATCCCGGTCATCTGGTGAGAAGCGTCTCGCTGCAGCTTGCGGTGGACATCCAACCCCGCCCACATCCAAGTGTGACGTCAGACGCCATGCCTATGCCATACGTAAATATACGTCATCGGGTGATGCCAGGTGAACACCCATGTGTTGTGCGCATGTGCAAAAATGGCGGAAGTATGTTTTTATTTTAATTAACATTTTGTCTAAGCACAATTTTAAGACGTAAACAAAATTGAATCAATATGGCGGAAGTATATTGTTTCGGGGATCAAATTAAATAATGTTATCTTTCGTTTTACTAATACAGGTTAAATAACTTGTATTAAATAAATTTAAATTGTACAAATTAAACCTAGGCCACATCTCTAATGTATGGAAGTAAATTCATCCAAACAGCCGGTAAAACGCCTGCATTGGTTGATTATATTTAGGCAAATTCATAAAATATGTATACCTTCCGCTGTTCGATTATGTAATGACAAATTCACATATTTCATGATCGATTGTAACATACCTTAGACAATATCAAAGTTAAGTAGACAATTTTGTTTAAGCATTTTTATTTATCTAATTCTCTAAAAATGTTTCACTTATAAGGTGGGAATGTTAGTGATCATATCACTATTTTAAGGATAAATATGGGTGTTATGCAATAACTGGAATCCTCCCCTCTTTATTTTTTTTTGAATGTTTATTTTTCATATTTCTTTCATTTTAAATAAAAAAAAAATGTTCCTGAATTCGGCAAATTTATATACTTCATTTGGTTTTAAGTATTTTTATTTTCCTTTTAATTATATACAAGAACAATTATGATCTACACACTAATATTTTTATATGTGCATGGAAAAAAAAAAATTATCACCTCGCAAAATAAGAGCAACTACATTTGCATGATAGGATTGACGGTTCTCTATAAAGACTAAGCTACACATACATAGGCTTAAGTCATTGGTTGCTTTGATAGATTATGTAAGTAACATGGCATTGACTTTTGGGCCTTTTTCCATCAACAAAAATATATATAAAAATGTGTCCAAGTCCTACGGATGCATAAAGATCAATAAAAAGACATCCCTTGTTTCACTGGGTATTGTTATATTTATTTCACAAAACAATAATATTCAACAATGTAGAGTAAATAAATTATTATAAATTAAATAACTCCCAGAAACATTTTATTGACTTTCAGCCCCTGTTCATCAACACATTTTAATAAGAATGTTTCCATATCCTCGCGATTGTCAAAGACAAACACACAGGCATCCCTTGCTTTCTCAGACTCTCTTTTCAGGTAGTCTTTGATTATATAAGACTGTTTTTCTTTGTCCATCTGAAGAAATTCAGGCTCTGTCACCTCTCCATGGAACAGCTCACAGTGGCTCTGAACCCAGCACCATAGGTAATGTCTCGTGGGGTTTTTATTTCAAATATGGAGGTTATTGATGCATGTGTGTCTGACCATTATCTTATTACGTTTGAATCGGCATGCTTTCTCCTGTCTTCTATTTGCCCTCAGCCTTCATGTCTCTCTTGAGCTGTTCACTCAAATAATGCAAATTTGTTTTCTGAACACTTTTCTTCACATTTAAAAAATGATTTTCTGAACGAAATGGATACTGAATGCTTGACGGAGATATTTTATAAAGAGTCCTCTATATCTATGGACACTGTTGCTCCGCTTAAGCATAAAAAGATGAATGTTGCTGGCCAGCCATGGTTAAATTATGTCACCTGCGCTTTCAGACAAGAGTGTCGAAAAGCAGAGCGAAAGTGGGAAAAAAGATAGGTTACAGGTTTCATTTGACGTTTTAAAATCAAGTCTTTTCAACTATCAAACGGCAGTAAAAAAGGGAAAAAAATCAAACTTCTTTTCTCAATTAATTTCTGACAACGCTAAGCATCCAAAAGTCCTGTTTGATACGATTGACTCCATTCTAAATCCGACCACGGATATTTTATCTGAGGCCTCTGAGCTTTGTGAAGATTTTTTAAAACATTTCACTCAAAAAATGTATGATATTAGGAGCTCTGTTTTTCCATCTGTCACTTGCAATTGCCTTGTCCTATGAGTTGTCTAACTTTAAACCTGTCTCTCCTCCTCAGCTAGCTCATATAATCTATGAAGTGTTCTGGTTCTAAGTTAGATATTATCTCAGCTCGTCTTTTTAAAGATGTTTTTTCTACCATTAGTCATATGGTAACTGCTATCATAAACAGTTCTTTACCCAAAGGTGTCGTTCCAGCTAGTTTTAAACATGCAATTGTACAACCTGTTGAAAAAACCTCAACAACTTGATCCAGAAATGTGCAGTATCGAACGATCTCTAAACTGCCTTTCATCTCTAAGCTTTTAGAGAAAGTAGTTTTTTTTTTCACAGCTCCAGTTTTATTTGAATTCTTTTAATATTTTGGAAATGTTCCAATCTGGCTTTAGATCATTACATAGCACTGAGTCAGCCCTGTTGAGGGTTACAAATGATATCTTGCTTGCTCAAGATTCAGGCTCTTGTGTTGTGCTGGTTATGTTAGACCTGAGCGCTGCATTTGATACCATTGACCACAACATTCTTCTTGAACGACTAGAATATGGTAGGTGTCAAGGGCACTGTACTCAAGTGGTTTGCTTCCTACCTAGAAAAAAGGACTTTTTCTGTAAATTTAGGAAATTGTTCCTTGTCATCTGCGCCTGTTTTGTTTGGTGTGCCCCAGGGATCTATTATGGGACATTTTTTGTTTTCCCTTTATATGCTGCCCTTGGCCCTCCTTTTTCAGAAGTACAACATTTCATATCACTGTTATGCAGATGATTCTCAGCTTTACCTCCCAGTAAGGCTTGACACCACTGCTTCATTTGATGTGTTATTGGAATGTGTAGATGTTATCAAGAGGTGTATGACGAATAATTTTTGCAGCTAAATGAGGATAAAACAGAGGTTTTAATTCTCGGTTTTCCGGCAGATTCCTCTCCTGCTCTGAAAGCACACTTAGGTCCTCTCTCAACAAATGTATGCAAACAAATGCCTTGGAGTGATCTTTGACTCTTCACTATTCTTTAATAAACAAATAAGTGTGGTTATTAGAGGAAGCTTTTTCCATTTAACATCTATTGCAAAGTTGAAGAATATTCTTTGAAGCAAAGACTTAGAAGTTGCAATTCATGCTTTTGTAACATCACGATTCGATTATTGTGGTCTTCCTCAATCTTCACTATCAGGCCTTTTCTGTGGCTGGGCCCAAGCTTTGGAATGCTCTCCCTTATCATGTGAGGTCTGCTCGTTCATTTGACATTTTTTAATCTACTCTGAAAACATTTTTTTTCTTTAGCTTTCGGAAATTTGTAATTGTTGTTTTTTATAGTGTAGTCTTGCTATGCACTATATGTACAGCACTTTGGATAAATTTGTATTGTGTTAAATGTGCTTTATAAATAAAGGTTGTTGTTGTATATCACAGTAGTGACAGTCTTTGAAATAGTGGTTTAAAAGACTTCGATATCTAGGGTTTGAGCTCTGTATTTGTATCTGTATTTGACCGGTGGCCTTGATCTGTTCTTCTGTGTAATTCTACGATTCTGATTATTTTAATTAAATGATTTTTGGGCATTTAAGAGTATTTTGTTTCAGTATTACCACTATGGGGTCTAAAATACATTTACATTATATATAAAAAATTAAACTGATTGCGTCGTGTTTACAACAGAATTCTGAATGTAATTTCCGATAAAAACACATTAATGAAAGGTGTGCCATTCAACAAAAGACTTGATTTGAAGGGAATTGCCGTTATTTTATCTTTTGCACTTACAACAATAAAAGGAAAGCGTGGAAGAGAGGGGCGGGGCTTGGAGTTTTTGAGGGGCTTGCAGTGATTGGTTTGCAGCTGTGACAGACTCTGACCAATAGACGACGAGCACAGTCTTTTATAAACCGATCGTCATACCCCCTACTCCACTCTAGCATTTCTGCGTTGATTTGCAGTGGATATTTACCAAAATCTGAATAATGACTGGCAGAGGTAAAACCGGTGGTAAGGCCAGGGCGAAGGCTAAGACTCGTTCCTCCAGAGCAGGACTGCAGTTTCCCGTCGGTCGTGTTCACAGGCTTCTCCGCAAAGGGAACTACGGCGAGCGCGTCGGTGCCGGTGCTCCGGTGTATCTGGCCGCTGTTCTCGAGTATCTGACGGCTGAGATCCTGGAGCTGGCTGGAAACGCCGCTCGGGACAACAAGAAGACCCGTATCATCCCCCGTCACCTGCAGCTGGCGGTGCGCAACGACGAGGAGCTCAACAAACTCCTGGGCGGAGTGACCATCGCTCAGGGCGGCGTGCTGCCCAACATCCAGGCCGTGCTGCTGCCCAAGAAGACCGAGAAACCCGCCAAAACCAAGTCAACACGAGAGAACACATCACTCACAAAGGCTCTTTTCAGAGCCACACACTTCATCTTTAAGAGCAGTTTGAAATATGAATTTGTACTATGAAAAGTGTTATTTATCTCTTCTTTTTTTATGCACACACATATACATTGTGTGTATATATATATATATATATATATATATATATATATATATATATATATATATATATATATGTGTGTACACACACACGCTATGAATAAACTGCCGTTATGATATATATGCTGTAGCCTCTCGAGAAACGAGTGCTGTTAATAGAGCGAATTATGAGTTCCTATGTAAAGTGTAATTGAGTGGAACAGCACAATATTTAAATAGGTGGGGAAAAGCAACCGAGTCGAACATATGTTAAGTGAACATCTTAAAACATTTATGGTAACATCATCCACCCCGCTGTCACGTGTAGTGTAAATACGAATTATTTTAGCGTTAGATCTGATTGTAACATCAGTCTTCTGATGATCATATAATGTGTAAAGGGTAACAATGAAATGAGAAATTTTGAGCGGGAAACCCAGACTGCCGCTGTCTATTCGAAAATAGGAAACGCACGGTCATTGGCCGCCTCACGCTGTGACGTAAACGCAATAGCCAATCAGATGCCGCCGGTGACGCACCGCCCAATGCTACAGGAGACATAAAAAAGTCCCCTGCTAAAATGTCTAATCATTCTGTTGAAGAAATCAAGACAGGAAACCCGAGAAAATGGCAAGAACCAAGCAGACGGCTCGTAAATCCACCGGAGGCAAAGCCCCGAGGAAGCAGCTCGCCACCAAAGCCGCCCGTAAGAGCGCTCCAGCCACCGGCGGCGTCAAGAAGCCTCACCGCTACAGGCCCGGCACCGTGGCTCTGCGAGAGATCCGTCGCTACCAGAAGTCCACCGAGCTGCTGATCCGCAAGCTGCCCTTCCAGCGTCTGGTGCGAGAGATCGCTCAGGACTTCAAGACGGACCTGCGCTTCCAGAGCTCCGCCGTCATGGCCCTGCAGGAGTCCAGCGAGGCTTATCTGGTCGGTCTGTTCGAGGACACCAACCTGTGCGCCATCCACGCCAAGAGAGTCACCATCATGCCCAAAGACATCCAGCTGGCCCGCCGCATCCGCGGAGAGCGCGCTTAAACCCAACGCTGTTTTACATCGTAAACAACAAAGGCTCTTTTAAGAGCCATCAAAAGCTCACAAGAACGAGATAATTTCTGCTATAACGCGGAGAGTAACACCGAAGAATTTTGTCGAGGACTTGGTTTTATTAGTTTTATCAACTCTAGTTTTCCATTACAGACACAAAGGCAAATGGTAAAATTTAAATCTGTTTCACAAGGACACGTTTGGTTAGGTTAATAAAACAAATAACTTATAAATGTCTTTATCTGCAGGGTCTGTAATTTTAAGTCCTTAATGGGAAAATGTATTTGTAATAATGTGAGAGCCCTGACAGTTATTTGAGTTGGGCCTATTTGGAGAAAGTCTAGGGCTGTCTATTGTGCTCTACTTCTCATGATTATAGCATGTGTAACTCTCACATTCCAGAACATTATCACATGGCCTTCATGCATCAAGCACACATTTGACTAAAGTTAAACCCAGAAAATAAAACCGAACCAGTTAAGTATAATTTAAAATATAGTTTTAAATTTTAAAGTGAAGTCACATTCAGCCAAGTATGGTGACCCATATTCAGAATTTGTGCTCTGCATTTAACCCATCCGAAGTGCACACACACAGAGCAGTGAACACACACACACTGTGAGCACACACCCGGAGCAGTGGGCAGCCATTTATGCTGCGGCGCCCGGGAAGCAGTTGGGGGTTCGATGCCTTGCTCAAGGGCACCTAAGTCGTGGTATTGAAGGTGGAGAGAGAACTGTACATGCACTCCCCCCACCCACAATTCCTGCCGGCCCAGGACTCGAACTCACAACCTTTCGATTGGGAGTCCGACTCTCTAACCATTAGGCCACGACTTCCCCAACAGCGTAGTCGGCAGGATATTACATGACAATAATATTACATGACAATAATTTACAATTCTCAAAGAACCAGTTAAAGGCATCATCACGTTACTTAAAATATCATTGTTTGGTGTAATAAAATGTGCTTATGTGGTTTAAGGTTCAAAAACATTATTTTCAACATGGTGTACATTATTGTTTCTTCTCTGTTCCCCTTCTTTCTGAAACGCAGTTTTTTTTTACAAAGCTCATTGGTCTGAAAAGTGAGGTGTGCTCTGATTGAGCCGTTTTAGGGGGACGTGACCAAAGCTTAACTTTTATAAAGAATATCTCTTTGGATTTGAGACTTCAGTCTTTGCAACTTAACATTAGATACAGTGGCTTAGAAATTGACCAATTACCAGCTGGACCACTGCATCTTCCATTGAAACCAATACAAATTTAATTACAGTCAGTAAAGCCATTACAAATTTTTAATGGTTTCTATTTATTTATGTTTATATTTTCAAACAGATTATTGAAATGAATGTATTATCCTATTGTATGAACTAAAATACTTTAAATCTACATAAAAATAGTTTTTTATTTTATTTTTTTAATACACATCTGTTAGCTAAGACTAAGCCATTTCTATCCAGTTTAGATTTTGAGAAAGCAATTATTACTTTTGTCTTTTCTTGAATGGATTATTGTAATTCCTTTTATAATGTAGTTGATGCTTGAGCACTTGTGCGTCTACAGAAAATCCAAAGCGCAGCAGCAAAAATGATTAAGTCGGCAAAGAAATTAGAATTTGTTTAAACAGAGGTGACCCGAGTCTTTTCTTGTGCAGGCCCTAAATTGTGGAATGAACTCCTGCAAACTATTAGATCTGCTAAATCCTTACACATGTTCAAAGCTATGTTAAAACAATTTATTTTAAATACAAATGCGGATATTTCTTAAATGGGTTCATGTTTATGTGTGTGTGTGTGTGTGTGTGTGTGTGTGTATATATACTCATATAAAACTAATCACCTTATAGACTACTTCATTTACTCTATTTTCTAACTCAATAGCGCTCAAATATAACCCGTTGTAGAATCGTTGCTGTCTCTTTTTGAATGAAGGAATATATTCATGCCAGACAATGTGGAGTGATAAATAGCAGTGGACGCTCGGACTAGGGGTGTCCTGGGATTTTACTACAGTGCTATAGCTATATGTGTGAGATAGACAGGCAAATATAAGCTGATGTAACTGTTTGCTTTTTTTTCTTTTAGCTTCTCCCAGCCGCCTTTATCTTCACATCTTTTGCTTGCCATCATGAGCCACACTCTTTTGCATCAGTTTCACTTTCTTATAAGAAAAAAGTGGATTGCATTAGTGCCCCTTTTGTTGGTTGTCTACATCACTTAATCTGTCACTTTTTCTTTGAAGATGAACCAGAAGGCCATCGATTCTCCAGAAAGTCCAGGCGGCCAGTCTGCCTCTGATGTTGCATGGAAATGATCCATGCACCACCTTCATCTTATTTATTTATTTATTTATTTTTTCTATATTGGACTGCTGATGACTTTTCCCAGGCACGATTATGATCATTCGCATTCAGCCGCAAACATGAAGTGAGGACAGGTGGGAATGTGGGAATAGTGTGTCGTGTGCTTACTGTTCACTGCAATATATATATATTTACATTTGAGTTTCCTTAAATGACCATCCGTACAGTATAAATAAACCACAATAATGGGGAAGACTGCTGACTTGTCATAGATGATCATTACTGAAAGGGCTGGCTGTTCAAAGAGTGCTGTAGCACATTAAATGGAAAGTTGAATGGAAGGAAGAAATTGGGTAGGACAGAATGCACAAGCAACAGGGATGACCGCAAACTTGAGAATACTGTCAAGCAAAGCCATTTCCAACACTTAAGAGAGCTTCACGATGAGTAGACTGAAACTGGAATCAGTACATCTAGAGTCACATGCTCAGACATCTTCAGGAAAAGGGCTACCAAACCCCTTCTGAAACAGAAACAACGTCAGAAGCATTTCACCTGGGCTAAGAAGAAAAAGAACTGGACTGTTGCTCAGTGGTCAGGGTATATTCTGGCAAACTGTTTACCAATCATGTTTCACATTCGGCAAAGCAAACTGTGGTCCACACCACTACCAATACGGGATGGGTAACTTGTAAAGCACAAGGTTTCTTCTTGTTTTCTCAGCACAATACCATAGAAAGCAGAGGTTTGAGAAGTAGAAGGCGGGGCAACAGTTAAAACATGTCAAAGTTAAAGTTCATGCAAACAGATATTAATAGACAGTCAAATATTTATGGTTTAGGCCTATAACAAAACCCCAGTGTTAAAGCAGAGCGCAAACAATTATATTTGAAACATTAGAATAATGTAGAGGCTATCAATATGTGGTCACTTCTGCGCATTGACTGCGGGGCTAAAGTTATGTCCAATAACAATATAACACGATATAAGAAGAATTAGAGATGGTTTAAATGTCCTTTGAAATAATGCTTAACAGTTGTTTTGGTATTATGGAAATATTAAGTAGATCATTAATTGTTACATTAACATTTAGCAGACAATTTTATTAGTAATGAGAGAGACACACACACACACACACACACACACACACACACACACAAAGAATAAGAAAATAATATAAATATATAGAATATAGAAAGTAAGTGTTTTTTTTATGAAAAACAAGTAGCCTAGTTAGAAAACGAACAGAGAGCAAGTAGAGGATCAAGTGTTTTTTTTTTTTTTTTTATTACAAATATTTACAGAATTATGTGAAGTTACATATTTACATTATGTTTAGACATAGGTAAGCAGTTCTCAGAAGAGAATGGGTGGGGGGGGGGATATTTTCTTGACGTGATCAAACCAAAGTCACAGTAAGTTCATAGAGTGATGTATCATTCCTGAATCCTGATATGAATCAGACTTTGAAAGACCCAATATTATAGACAATTCAGTGACCAATTATTAAAGACAGACACTTGAATTTAATCCTGAATGAAACAGAATGTATGGTTGGATTGGCGATGAGAGTTTAAAAATGTAGATTGAATTACCTTTGTTGGTTTGGTCGGTCTTTGTTTAATCAAATATGAAATTTGTTGTGAATTCTTTATGGTTTTTCTCTTATTGTTCGTAATTTAATCTGCTAATGTGTTGGGTTACGGAAAATGCACTGCACATAGTTTGAAGAAGATACGATTCTAAAGTAAGTGAGGTATTCTCTGCTACGCAAGCGCAGCAGCCGGAGTTTTGGTAGCTGGAGTTTCGTAGAGTTTGCAGACTTTGCTCTCGTGTGCAACATCCTTGAGTGCAAGTTAAAGTTACTGACAAATTAAGTTCATAACACGATTCTATGTTTAATGCGGAATGTTTGTGTGCACGGCAACTATTTCTGGCACTAAGCCAATATTGCAGCTGTTTCGCGATCTGTATAATTATCAGTGCACTCGCGCTAGCACGGATGCTAATACCACTAATACTTGCAATATGAATATGTTTAATTCTTCTTCTTATGTGCATAATCCTATATTTTACAGTTTGTTATCTGTTGTTATAATAATGCAGCATAATGTGATTTATGCCATTATATTTCTTTCCATAGTTTATATCCTTGCTTTCTTGGTTTTGCACTTAAGGATTGTAAGGCTTGTTATGACTGTAATTTAATACTTACAACTGATCATGCCCAAGTGTGTCAAGTCATAGCCAGTTGCGTTTAGTCAGTGTTTACAGTCGCATTTAAATTACTTGTTAAATGTGCTTTAGTCAAAGAAAACTGTCTTTGTGTGTTGAACTCAGAATGTTTCAGCTAGTCGTTAAGTGTGTCCCTGGCTATAGAGGCAGAATATACAGTTTGCTAATGTAGAATATACAGTTTGCTAATGTAGAATATACAGTTTGCTAATGTAGAATATACAGTTTGTACAGTGTAAAAACATTACGCCTATGAAATGTCCCCACAATTCACAAAAACAAAATTTACTTCTAGTAAATGGTCTAGTGGCTACATTTTGAACTAGCTGAAGCTTATTGAGCCTGCAGGACATCCACCAAATGCATTACAATAGTAGCAGTGATTCATCCCCAAAATTTTTCAGTATCTGAAACACTAAGCATGTGTCATATTTTAGCAAAAGTTCTAAGATGGAAAATCCTGTTGTATACGTGCTGGAAATTTTCAAAGGACAGATTGCAGTCGAACATAAGATCTGTGTTCTGGATGACTTAACAATACATCCACTGAGAACCAAATTAATAAACTTGCTTTTGGAGGTTTTTTGGACCAATAATTAATACTTCTGTTTTGCCATAATTTCTTAAATAGGATGATTCTGGAATTCGTTTGCATTAAAGATGAGAGCAGAGACAGCAGTGATAATAAAATGCATGAGGAAGATCAGAGACAGAGAAGAACAGTAATAAATATTAGTGAAGAGGAGAATAATGAAGGCAATGTGATCAAGATACAGCCACTACCCTTATCCAGAGTTGGTAGAACTGCCAAATCTGCTTGGAACACAATATGATAACATGCTGAAATTTCTAAACTTATTCTGCCTCTGCAAGTCAGAAGTAGCCACTTTTTTTTCTCCTAACAAATAGGAGATTTTCCTCAACCCACTAATATAACTTAATCCCTCAGTTTATCAGAAACAATTTGAAATCACTAAATTTTAAAGTACATTGCTTTCAGTGTACAAGAACTGTATGGAAAATTGTAATATTAAAAGTAACTAGTAACACTAGTAAATAAAGCTGCCAGACCTTGTACTTGAGAAAAAAGAGATGTAATGTTATAGAAGTATAAAACTGTGTAAAATGAAAATATGCCAGACAGTAATTATAAACCTGACAGTGATCTTGATTTTTGCTCTGTGTTCTAATAACATTATGTGCACTTATGATGTTTTACAGTGGCAAAACCTGGGATGACACATGGGAGCCTGTGAGTGAATTCCAACACATTGTGCCAAAGTCCCCACATCCCAACCAGCTTTCAGCATGACAACATAGTCACCATAGACACCTGGACTCATCAAGCACCCTTCAATGCAGTTTATTTTTGAGTGTTTTTGCTTGCTGTTTGTTCTTCAGTAAAGTTTTTGCACAGTAACCAGTGTCTTTTAGTGTTAAGTCTCTTACAGTTGTCTTTTTAACAACTTTTTGCATTGGTCTTGAACTGCTTAACAGTGTACCTTGCGAGATCATAAGTTTCTTGTCCGTGAGCATAAGCTCATAAATACCAAGTAATACTCCAAAAGCTACTAAATTGTCACTCAAGTTTTGTAGTCATGTTTGAAGTGTTTGATTACAATAATAGATATGAATTACTTTATTATTTATAGTCATAATTGTAATTGCCAATTTATGTTTTCCTTGCATTTAGTCTGTTTTTTATTGTTGGCTTCTTTAAAGGGAAGAAAATAATATGTTTCCTGATGGCAGACTTGCATCTCCTGGTTTGTAAAAAAAAGAGAGAAAGGCTTTAAAAAGTTTTTTTATTTAAAGCCTGTTGGGTCACATCTGCAAATGTCACATAAGTATTTTATGTTTAATTAACTTACCTCTTATAAAAATTACTGCATGCTAGAATAACTATCACAGTAATTTTCATTTTGTAATAAAAAATGAAATATTTTGATATATTGAATTATTTAATTCACATACAGTGCACAGCTGCAACAAATATTTAATAATAGTTACCCTCTGCTTCATGCCATGGAAACCAATGGACTTGGAAAAAATGTTTCACTGTAATCTGTTTCAGTGAATTTTAAATTTATATATAAATTATATAATAGTTATTTTTAATATTGTACTACATAGTAAAGAAACAAAAGGGCCCTGTAGACCTGCCAATCACATGTACTTCCATGATACCCGCAAGTCAACTCAACGAGAAAGACTAGAAGGGAATGGGATATAGCTACGGCAACTGGACATGCGCACATCAATATTGCAGCATTTAATATTTATTTAATTAATTTAATAACTGTATTTGCAGTATTGTAATGGTAAGTTTAGGGTTGGTGTTAATAAAACACAATTTGATAAGTAACAAGTTTAATTCACCGTTATTTACCCTGAAACGTTGCATCACTTCCGGCCGTAGCTGTACTGTAATTACCATATATGGACAAGTATGACGTGACACAGCTCTAACAGAACACGCTGTGATTGGAGTAACTTTAAGGCCAAAATAAAAAGCGATTAATGTTGCAAACTATGTTTTGATGTCTTTATTACGTAAGTCATACTGTCATTTATCAATGAGGTATTGCTATGTTAAAAGAAATTACCCGTTTACAGAGATCCTAACCCTAACCCTAGTGTAATTTCAATGAACTACAATTTACTGCGCCATTGTTTTCCGTTCCATTGATAGAATTACAGAGGCGTATGGGTAATGCAGTTTAAAAACATTTAGTAATTAAATTAAATAAATACAATCTTTAATGAGCAAAGGGGCATCTAAATATGTTCAGTGTATAAACCTCTATGACATATTTGAGAGTCAGAATGAAATTTGGTATTGTACTGTGAGCACTTTTTAAAATGCTTTTATAACGCCTTTCCATGCATGTCAGAAATCTCTGTTCAACATCATTTAGTAAACATAGCATAAATAGTTGTCCTACCAATTTTCTCTTCGATATGCTTACCAGATTTTGAGTTACAGCCATTTGAAATGTGCATTTTTTGGCTCTTCCAGGGGGCGCTACCGGGTCCCTGGGGGAGGTAAGACAGTAAAAA
The DNA here is from genome assembly GCF_963082965.1 of Carassius carassius. Classification (NCBI taxonomy): domain Eukaryota; kingdom Metazoa; phylum Chordata; class Actinopteri; order Cypriniformes; family Cyprinidae; genus Carassius; species Carassius carassius. The sequence goes on along the minus strand of NC_081797.1, from coordinate 23,085,997 downwards.
TTACACAGATATGCTCTCTTCATCATGAACAACAAACTGTTGATTCACATTTATATCTGAATATTGTTTTCCTTTCCCCATTTTCTATATTTACATCATGCTTGTGTTATGTTTTGCTGATATTGTGAGACTCTGAATACAGTAACATAGGCACAGGACGGTGCACAATAAAAAGAATCAGGGTATAAAAGACAACAATAGTTCATTATTGTCTCAAATGCCATTAATATGACTAAAAATGTTTATGTAAAAGAAGCATGGTAAGTATTTACAAAGTTGTTTTATTTTTTTTTACAAAATTATGAAATTTAACAAACTCATAAGATGATATAGTGCATTTTTTATTTCCAAAACAATTAACAAAATGTACTATACGATACACCATGTAAATCATTTTATTGTAGACTACAAAATAGAATAAAGATGCTTTATAAAATAGTATAAAGACAAATTGGATTCAATAGAAATAAAAAGGGACTTCAAATTTGCTATCATCATGCTATTTATCAGGTCACAGCTGATGAAGCTACACAAGTGGTGGAATGTTTTGAGCGCCACAAAATCAAATCAGTTGACTCCAATACTTTTACTAGATGACACATAAGCAGATGTAATATTAAACTGGGAAATAATGATTCCTCCTTATCATAATGCTTTTCTTCCTCATAATTTGCTTCTTCTATTTCTCCAAAAAGGTTTCAGTTGTTATATTTGAAATACACTACACTTCCACAGCCACAAGCTGTGTTCTAATATTTCATTCCCCCCGCGAATCATATAAGCTTAGATTATTATTACTCATGCAAGATTATTATTCATTATTTTGTACACAACCTACACTAATGATTGTTTTCATAACAAATGAATCTGCTATTTATTTCTCAACAAATGAAGAGTTTGGTTTGTGAGCAAGTATGAAAATGAGAAATACAGACACAATTACACAAAACCCCAAAAAGATGCATTGATAAAAGCTGTGAACAGTTCAAACCTCAAATAAAAAAATACATGCTGGAACCATTAAATGTTTTTGCATGAAAATTATCTGGCAATTAATTTTCTGCCAATCAACTAATTGTACTTTTGAGAAGTTTCTTTTGCAACAAAATGTCATTTAAAAGCTCTCCATGTGCTGTCCAGTGCATTTTTTCTCTCTCTGAATTGCAGTGGAGTATAAGTAAAGTTTGGATGAGAAGAAACAACTCATACCTCAAATCTCTAAGTACCATACAATACTTCAATTAATGCACTTAATTTCCACCACAAACTGGTTTTAGAGGCATGCATGCACACATTTCTAAGTATGTGAAAGAACAGGCAACACTTTTAGTTCAACAAAAGTTTAGTTCACTTTTTTTATAAAGGTGATGAAAAGCAGATTTTATTACATTCTTTATATCCAGAGTTAAGGTCATTGTCCAGAACGATGAAAGATGTCACAGTCTTGTGGATTACAGTCCGTCATCAGACATTTCACAGTCACTGTCATACTCATCAGCTGAAGCACTGTACAAAAAGTTGATGTTGCCTTCTCCAGACAAAACTTGCAGGTAACAGTCTCTTGCTTGCACCTTCATTTCTCTGACTTTATGTTGCTTTCTCAGGATGATGCTCTGCAGACCTTTCAAACCCTCTTCACTTAAGCCACATGGTGAATCTTAAAAGAGGAACAAAATAACCTTAAGCATGCTTTCGAAACTTTATAAACATACATCATTGTTGTGTATATTTATTAGGGCTGCCCCAAACAGTCAACAAATTGTTAGTCAGTCAGAGTGACCATAGTTGGGCAAATAATTGTTTTTCCTGCAAACAACACAACCAAACAAAGCCACAGGACTTGGTAATAATCAGACAGTCACGGACAGCTATTATGGATTAAACGGCTGGTCCTCATGTTCACTAGATACTCTGTGTCAATCGGCTTTTTGAGCATATCGTGTGTTCTTTTTCAGCAATGTGCTTCAATAACATTGATTCATTACAATATTATATTACTCAGTCAATACAAATTCAACCTGGTCTCACAGAATTCCGTGAAATGTCCACGGGCCCTTAACTCAAAATCTGTGAAATCATCACGGAATTGCCCCAAATTCCGTGACGCGGCCACGGATATATCTCCAACGCAAGTCAATGACACTGACCTTCCGTGGTCCACACACGGATACCCGTTTCAATGACGGAGTACAGAACTCGCTCAACGGACGTGCTTTCTCATTTGGAAACGCAACATTTGAAGTATTTGTTTCTTTTCCAATGCCATAATGACGTTAACCAGACAGTTATTGTGGTTATTGCATTGTCCTGCCATCATAAAAATTCACTTTGATTCTGTTAGCCTAACTAAAATCTGTGATACGAGCACGGAGTCTGTGCTGAGATCACGGATAACTCTAACGCAAGTCAATGACACTCATCTTCCGTGGTCCACACACGGATGCAGTCTCACGGCAGTTCGTGATTTGGGCACGTAATTTAATCTATTTATTCGTGGCATGGACACGTTTATTTCGTTATTTTCGTGATTGCAGCACGTTTTTTTAAACTAATGCATTTCAATTGGAGGCATCTTTCGTGCATCAGCACGATACTTTCTGATTAATTAATTTTTTCCCCCACAGGACAACAGAAGAAACTCACTGAAACTTTTTTTTTTTTTAAATCGGAGCTTAACTTACTGTAACAAAACTGAGCAACATACTGTATTGCTGGTGACAAAAACACACATTAAAACTTTTTTGGCTGTAAAATGCGCAATGGTTCTTTTTTACTTTTTTTTATTGATTTTTATTTTTTTCATAGGCCTAGGTTTTTTTTTAAATTACAGAATTCAATATCAAGTCCTTGACACATAACTGTAACACATTTTCACATTTAGAAACAATATAGTTTAAATAAAAAGAATAAATAAATAAACTAGCAGAGATCTTTTTTTTTTTTTTTTTTTTACTTTAGACTCTAAAGTTAAAAGTTTTTATTAAGGTTATTGTAAAGGCTGCTTAAAAATGCTGTTGCTGATGAGCCGCTGATCGCTGTCAGATTCTGCGATATGAATGTCCGCGTTGGATTGTGGCTAATGGGCTTAGAATGAGCCCCGCTCGGCCTGTGTTCTGGCTTACTGTAATATTTCACCGGTAATAAGACCGAAATAATATAATTAAAATAAAGAAATGAATCAATACAATGATAACATCTAAATAAATGTCGATAGATGTAGCCTTATAGTTTTAAAAATATCAATAAACAGCAAATCAACACAGCTTCGAAATAATAACCGAAAGAGACCTAAATAATAATAATACATAATTAATTTACAGCACCGCCACTTCCACCACGCGCATCACGCGCTTTGCGTCAACCCATTCACTCCCAAAGCGTCAAAAACTGAAGGCTGGTCAAGCGCCTCTAGCGTCACTGACATGAGATGTTTATCGCTATGAAATCACGTTCAAGAAGTCTCATTCAGCACACATCGCGATACTTGCCATCAGTTTACAAGAGCCGCAGGTGGGGTGAGTAGTAGTAAATATGCTCTTTTAATGCCTGTTATAAAATGTATTCTGTCTTCTTTATTAATCAGATGAGCGCCTTATGTTTACTCTCTGTATTATATCGGTCATCCGAGGCTGTCTTTGAGTTTCATTGTGTTTAACTAAATGAACACAGCTGCTAACTGGGGTGATTAAACTCTATCTGTCACGTGACGTGCCATAGACCTGGGATCCGTTTTATATTCATTTCAGGTTCAAAGATGGAAGTTGTATTTGTAGTAAAATCATGGTAACCATGACACCTACAATAGTAGGTCAAACCCAGTAAACAAGACATTTACCATGTTTTTTACCACAGTAACTGTAGTTTTACTATGGTTTCGTGATAGCACAATAATCACCAAAATAACTATAGTTGTACCACTGTAATGATAGTGTTTAAATGTGCTTTTATATGACATATTTCACAGTAATCACATTTACTGTACCATGCTTGTAATACCTTTCTAATGTAAATTAAAAAAAAAAACAATTTTTCCCATCTTGCAGTTCATTCATATTAGTTTATATCTTAAATATTTTGCTCACAGATCACTATTAACATTCTGTATATAATTCTGTTTTATTTTCTCTCCCCTTGTATTTATTTTTTAGCTGAAAAGACGTAAAGGAAGCAGTCAGCCCAGTCGTGTTTGTGGAGAGGTATTCCTTCAGAAATGGAGAAGACAGAAAGCTGCAGAGGCAGGTTGGTCTGTGACTGTGATAGTTTGTTCCTTTTATCAAACATTCCTGCTGTTATCATTTGCACAGCATTTGTTGTTTCTTAAACTGTTGTACGGTCCAAATACCCACACTTGCCATCTTTGCACATTTCCTTTATTTGGCCCAAGTGAGCATGAAGATCCCAAGTGTGTGTCGATCTTAACATAAATATACTTTTCTGTGCGCCAAGAAAACGTGCAACACTTTGTTTTACTACTAAATTATTCTCAATATCTAATTATTATTATTAATATTTCACATACATTGGAAAGGTTTGCGTGACCTCCTGTGAGATCTCTGCAAAAAGTCTCACGATTAATTCCAAAACATGATGCATGATGGGATACACTAAGCGTTGTAAAGCGCTCCGGAGCAGTATTGGAGAGGTTTAGTTTGTGTTAAGGATGCTGCGCTTTGGCATTATTAAGACCGTGGACAGTCTTGTGCATGCACTGTCACATACACAAGCTCTCAAGTGAATAAGACCTCAAGTGTGGGTATTTGGAAAGGGGAAAAGTCTTTAAAATGATCCCTAAATACAGTCGCACATCAAAGTCTTAATAATTCACTAATTCAATTTAACACTTGTATGATATTGTACAAGCCCCTGGACAATCTTATCTGACACTGTCACAATATTGGAAAATCACACAGTCAGAAAGTTTATATTGTTCATTGGCTTCTCATTAAATTACTTCAAATAAGCCCCATCAGTTCATGTTCCCACTATACGTGATCTCCACGAGTAGAAATGCTAGTTTAATGTGTCACGTGATATATATTAAATCTTTGATTAATTTGTCAGAACCAGATCAATTACACTACTGATAACAGCCCTATTAGCATGTATTAATTTTTAAACCAACTCATATGAATATAGCTTGCTATTAATGACTTATACAGCAATTAATTATACAGCATCTTTGCAGAGGATGCTTTCATGGTCTAAAAAATAATGTATAAGTAATGAATAAGTTGCATGTAATGAAATAATATTTCTGTCTTACAGGATTGTTTGCAGATAATGCTGCTCTTCTTTTTCAGAAGTTTTTGGTGAGCCAACCCTCACACACCTTCCTAAAAACTAAAAGAGCTATTACTGAGTCTCAGTGAATCTTGCCATGATCAGCTCTTCCCAGGTACCTTTTTTTTTAAATATTTTTGAATTAACATTTACTCATCAAATGCTCTGGTCTGAATCTTACTTTAAATTAACTTAATTATATGTTTAATGAGCAATATTAATTACACACAGAGTAAGTAGAGATTATCTTGTTTCACAGAAGAGAAGGAAGACCAAGGAAATGATTTGCTCAGGATGAGGAATGAAGACGGCCATCTTGTGCTCAAACAAACAGAAGTCCACTGGTATGTGTGTGTTGAAGCAATGCTGTGTTATGTGTTACAGCACTTTATGATGATCTCTCACAGGACTGGTCATGTCAGCCGTGATTATTCTTTCCAATGTTTTTATTATGTTATTTTATTTGATACAGCTATTATAATTATAGCATGTTAGCAAAGTGTGACTGAAACATTTTTAATCTTAAGTTTTTAAAAAACACTACCTGTTTTTCTTAAAAGCATACAAGTGCCATAAAAGTGGTTTAATTGATATAAACACCAATTGACATTATCTCATTGTATTGTAAACGTTGTGTTATAATTTGTGGATTGATATTTGATTGGTTTGAAGCCAGGCCTTACACTGCACAGACTAAAACACATTTGTGAGAGAAGTCAGGAACTTTGGAGAGAGATTCTAGAGGAAGAAAACACATTTACTGCAACATTAGATCGATTCTAGAGTCTCTGAGAACTACACATGCTAATGGAGTCTCATGAGCAAGACCTTTGCCTCTGTAATTTTTTCTTAATTCTTGCAGAATTAAATTGTTTATTGCAATACTTTAACAATTTCACTTTGCACAGATGATCTCATCAGCCAAATGAGGGGTTTTGATCAAGTGATGCTCTTGAAAGGAGTGAAAGAAGAGGATGTGGTAAATTGTCTTCAGAGAAAAGGCTTCTCAAAAGGTCTTAAAGCAGCTTGAAGAATGGTAAGTGTACAGTACTACAAGGGTCATAGTTGCTCACCCTGCTAAAATCACACAGAACATAAGCTGAGCTCTCTGTCCATTAAACAACTTCATCTGGATTGTTTGTTACACTTTGACCAGGTCTGGGATCTTAGGACTGAGAGATCCTCTGGCTGAGAACATGCTACACCACATCAGTGCTGGATATCAACCACAAACTGTTTCCAGACACGAGAGAAGAAGATCACGATGGGGAGATGAAACCAGTTTAGATGTGATGATAAGGAATCATTATTTTCTGGAACAGTATCACATGTCTTATATGTACTGTATCGCATGATCTGAATCACAGTTGACTGGATGGGATTGTGTGACTTTTAAGGATATTTCATCACTCATCTGTGTGAACTGATTAATATATGAGGTTAACGTATTTTTGATGATAAATAATTATTTTCCTTGAATCTTATTTGTCTTGATGCTACTTTTATCATCTTTATATTCTATGCTTCAATAAAATGAAAATGGTGAATATTGTGTTCTGAAGATTCTTGGTAAATACATCATTTTACTAGGTAGGCTCATATGTGTTTATTTTAGACTTGGAAAAACTACATATTATTAATTATCGGGATTATTTTTTACTTAAGACATAAAAATATTTGATCAGATTAATGACATCTGGGACATCAATACACCAGAAAGTTATTATTGTTTATATTTAGTAACAAATGCCAATTGTTTTGTGAAAGAAAGGGAGTTACGAGATTAATTATTTTGCATTACAAGATGTTGCCATGGGCTTTATTGTTACAAACACTTGAGGGATAACTGAGAATGTAGCAGGAATGATCAATGTTTATCTTGAACTGCATTAAAACCAAGAGCATGCACATTACTGATGTCCAGTACCTGAGGAGCAAGATAAGGGGGTGAGGAGGACATTTTTTACACAGATTTTTTCTAATTAGTTTTTCCATGTTTCATCAGATGGCCTCACCATGTCCTGTCAAAAGCTTTACTAGCCATGATGTTAAGATTAGAAAAGTGTGGACTGTGAAAACTGTCAGATATAAATGTGACTCAGCTCAGTTTGTTGTCCATGATGAGGAGAATACATATATGTAGGATTTACTGCCCTTCTACCCCCAGGGGCCCAGTAGCACCCCCTGGAAGAGCCCAAAACTGTACATTTCAAATGGCTGTAAATCAGAGTCAAATTAACATATCAAAGAGAAAATCAGCAGGATTACTACTTATGCTATGCTGATAAAATAATTTTGGGCACAGTTTTCAGAAATAAATGGAAAGGTGGCATAAAGGCATTTTAAATATTGCTCACTCTAAAATACTAAATTTCATCATGCCTCTCAAATATATCATAGATGTTTACACAGTGAACATATTTATATGTCCAGTTTACCATTAAATATATTATTTATTTCATTTCGTTAATAAAACGTTTTAAACTACATTACCCATAAGCCTCCGTCGTTCTATCTATGGAAAGGCAAAACTAGGCGCTGTTTTTTGTAGTTCATTGAAGTTATTCTTAGGGATAGGGTTAGGATCTCACTAAAAAGGTGATTTTTCTCAACATAGAAACACTTCATTGTTGACTTAATATATTTACTAATGTGATAATAGCAGCAAAACATACTTTTGTAACATGATGCGCTGTTTAATATGGGTTAAAAGATAGTCCAACCACAGACAGTCCTGCGGTGACAAGGAACATTCACAGCCAATGACATCAAAGCTGAGCAGCGTCATCACACTTCCTTAACCATTTATGGTCATTCATGAGCGCTGTCTTCCGTTTTTCGGCTAAAGGGATAGATTGGTTAACAATAAATTAAATTTGCCACCTATTAGATAGTGTTTTATTAACGTCTACACCTTCTTCCAACAATAATGCAAATACAGAAATTATTGTTATTCAGCTTGACAAAAATTAGGCAATATTGATGTGCACATGTGTATTTACAACTACACATGTGATGAGAACTGCACAGTCACAGTTGTATCTTATCTAACCAATAGATTCATTTCATTCAATTTAAAAGATACATTTTTTTCCTGACCAAAGACAAGTGCATTTACTAATAAAAAGTAAAGAGTGAAATTATTAAGTTATTAAATTATTCACATTTGTTTCTGTGATTTGCCTTGCTTTACCAATTGATCTCTAGGAATAAAAACTGAAATAAAGCATAATGAACATACATAATTTTGTAAGAATTTTCCAGTATTTATTACAGTATTATTATTATGTCAAACTCATTTAAAGACAAAGAGCGCATATTACTGCACTGTCACCAAGCTCGTTTTTGAAGAATAAAATTATGAAGAATAAAAAGGCAGTTATGTTGTAAACGTTAACAATTTTCAGTATGCAAATACTTTTATTAAAAAACAAAACAGTATAAATACGGTATATGTCTTTCAGAGAACACCAGAAAAAGATACATTCTCTTTAAAAATTCTATTGACCAAAAAGTGATACAACACAATGTAAATGTTTCAAACTCACAAAATAACATCATGAAGTCATGCATGTCAAGTGTGCAATATCATCTATAAAACTCTATCAGCACATCATCAAATAAACACTGATTGTCCGAACAATGGAAGAAAGATAAAGTGTTCAGGAAAACAAACACCTGCTACATAAAAATGCAGAAATATACCTTTAACAATAACATCATTCACTTCATGACTGGAACTAGGGGATGGCTGTGTATGAATATGTCCTTTACTAAAACTCCCGATGAGAACTGATGCTTTTTTTATGATAAAAGCACCAGAAGTACAGTTTACTGTATGACGCTTGAAAAAGAGAACACAATGCTTTATCAATATGATAAATACTATTTTTAACTATTGTTATCATCACTGGTTCTGTATACAGTACAGTATATGGGTTGCTGGAAGGTCACAATGTATTCATTATAAGCTTAATTAAAACAAAGTTACATCTTCTGCAAAAATCAAACCACTGCAAAGTCTTAAGTCACTGATCCAGGAACCATTTCTGTCTGTGGGGGGGGGGGGGGGGGGATAAAGAGTTTTAGAGGTGAGTCCTTGTGCATGATGGAGAACTACAGTGTTATCTGCAAACAATCCTGGAAGACAGAAAGGAAGGAAATATTATTTCTTTACATGCAACATTACTGTGTTTTTTTTAGACCATGAAAGCATCCTCTGCAAAGATGCTGTATAATTAATTGTTAAATGCATCCATTTTATAAAAGCAAGTCATTAATAGCAATTTCTAGTCATGGAGATCACGTATAGTGGGAACATGAACTGATGGGGCTTATTTGAAGTAATTTAATGAGAAGCCAATGAACAATATAAACTTTCTGACTGTGTGATTTTCCAATATTGTGACAGTGTCAGATAAGATTGTCCAGGGGCTTGTACAATATCATACAAGTGTTAAATTGAATTAGTGAATTATTAAGACTTTGATGTGCGACTGTATTTAGGGATCATTTTAAAGACTTTTCCCCTTTCCAAATACCCACACTTGAGGTCCCTTGAGAGTGTGTGTACGTGACAGTGCATGCACAAGACTGTCCCCGGTCTTAATAATGCCAAAGCGCAGCATCCTTAACACAAACTAAACCTCTCCAATACTGCTCCGGAGCGCTTTACAACGCTTAGTGTATCCCATCATGCATCATGTTTTGGAATTAATCGTGAGACTTTTTGCAGAGATCTCACAGGAGGTCACGCAAACCTTTCCAATGTATGTGAAATATTAATAATAATAATTAGATATTGAGAATAATTTAGTAGTAAAACAAAGTGTTGCACGTTTTCTTGGTGCACAGAAAAGTATATTTATTTTGTACATCATTTGTAACTTCTTTTTATCACTTAATTAGAAGCACCACAAATTAAATTGTCATCTTTAATAGGGACTATTGGAAAAACATTTAGAAGTTTATTTTAAAATGCAAAGTTGAAACAAACTTTGTCATGTTAAGATCGACACACACTTGGGATCTTCATGCTCACTTGGGCCAAATAAAGGAAATGTGCAAAGATGGCAAGTGTGGGTATTTGGACCGTACAACAGTTTAAGAAACAACAAATGCTGTGCAAATGATAACAGCAGGAATGTTTGATAAAAGGAACAAACTATCACAGTCACAGACCAACCTGCCTCTGCAGCTTTCTGTCTTCTCCATTTCTGAAGGAATACCTCTCCACAAACACGACTGGGCTGACTGCTTCCTTTACGTCTTTTCAGCTAAAAAATAAATACAAGGGGAGAGAAAATAAAACAGAATTATATACAGAATGTTAATAGTGATCTGTGAGCAAAATATTTAAGATATAAACTAATATGAATGAACTGCAAGATGGGAAAAATGTGGTTTTTTTTTTGATTTACATTAAAAAGGTATTACAAGCATGGTACAGTAAATGTGATTACTGTGAAATATGTCATATAAAAGCACATTTAAACACTATCATTACAGTGGTACAACTATAATTATTTTGGTGATTATTGTGCTATCACGAAACCATAGTAAAACTACAGTTACTGTGGTAAAAAACATGATAAATGTCTTGTTTACTGGGTTTGACCTACTATTGTAGGTGTCATGGTTACCATGATTTTACTACAAATACAACTTCCATCTTTGAACCTGAAATGAATATAAAACGGATCCCAGGTCTATGGCACGTCACGTGACAGATAGAGTTTAATCACCCCAGTTAGCAGCTGTGTTCATTTAGTTAAACACAATGAAACTCAAAGACAGCCTCGGATGACCGATATAATACAGAGAGTAAACATAAGGCGCTCATCTGATTAATAAAGAAGACAGAATACATTTTATAACAGGCATTAAAAGAGCATATTTACTACTACTCACCCCACCTGCGGCTCTTGTAAACTGATGGCAAGTATCGCGATGTGTGCTGAATGAGACTTCTTGAACGTGATTTCATAGCGATAAACATCTCATGTCAGTGACGCTAGAGGCGCTTGACCAGCCTTCAGTTTTTGACGCTTTGGGAGTGAATGGGTTGACGCAAAGCGCGTGATGCGCGTGGTGGAAGTGGCGGTGCTGTAAATTAATTATGTATTATTATTATTTAGGTCTCTTTCGGTTATTATTTCGAAGCTGTGTTGATTTGCTGTTTATTGATATTTTTAAAACTATAAGGCTACATCTATCAACATTTATTTAGATGTTATCATTGTATTGATTCATTTCTTTATTTTAATTATATTATTTCGGTCTTATTACCGGTGAAATATTACAGTAAGCCAGAACACAGGCCGAGCGGGGCTCATTCTAAGCCCATTAGCCACAATCCAACGCGGACATTCATATCGCAGAATCTGACAGCGATCAGCGGCTCATCAGCAACAGCATTTTTAAGCAGCCTTTACAATAACCTTAATAAAAACTTTAAACTTTAGAGTCTAAAGTAAAAAAAAAAAAAAAAAAAGATCTCTGCTAGTTTATTTATTTATTCTTTTTATTTAAACTATATTGTTTCTAAATGTGAAAATGTGTTACAGTTATGTGTCAAGGACTTGATATTGAATTCTGTAATTTAAAAAAAAACCTAGGCCTATGAAAAAAATAAAAATCAATAAAAAAAAGTAAAAAAGAACCATTGCGCATTTTACAGCCAAAAAAGTTTTAATGTGTGTTTTTGTCACCAGCAATACAGTATGTTGCTCAGTTTTGTTACAGTAAGTTAAGCTCCGATTTAAAAAAAAAAAGTTTCAGTGAGTTTCTTCTGTTGTCCTGTGGGGAAAAAAATTAATTAATCAGAAAGTATCGTGCTGATGCACGAAAGATGCCTCCAATTGAAATGCATTAGTTTAAAAAAACGTGCTGCAATCACGAAAATAACGAAATAAACGTGTCCATGCCACGAATAAATAGATTAAATTACGTGCCCAAATCACGAACTGCCGTGAGACTGCATCCGTGTGTGGACCACGGAAGATGAGTGTCATTGACTTGCGTTAGAGTTATCCGTGATCTCAGCACAGACTCCGTGCTCGTATCACAGATTTTAGTTAGGCTAACAGAATCAAAGTGAATTTTTATGATGGCAGGACAATGCAATAACCACAATAACTGTCTGGTTAACGTCATTATGGCATTGGAAAAGAAACAAATACTTCAAATGTTGCGTTTCCAAATGAGAAAGCACGTCCGTTGAGCGAGTTCTGTACTCCGTCATTGAAACGGGTATCCGTGTGTGGACCACGGAAGGTCAGTGTCATTGACTTGCGTTGGAGATATATCCGTGGCCGCGTCACGGAATTTGGGGCAATTCCGTGATGATTTCACAGATTTTGAGTTAAGGGCCCGTGGACATTTCACGGAATTCTGTGAGACCAGGTTGAAACCGAACAACAGAGACTGGTTAATAACACGTAAATTACTTATGTTTAACGTTTAATTTTTGGTTTTACTGTTTGCCAAACGACTTTAAATATGGGCAATATGTATAGCCTATTAAAAACGATATAAACAATGCTGTAAATGAAAATTAAAGGAAAATAAAGGAAGGTAACATGCAAACCAGTGGTTGTGTGGATTATTTTAGAAAAGTTTAGAGGATTGAAGTTAATCTGTAAACATTATTTAATTTGTGAAGTAAAAAAAATAAGATAGTAATATAATAAAAATGAATAAACTTTATCTGGGATAAATCAACCTCTTATGTTGGGTTAAATAAACGACCTAATTTGCTGGATAAAATTAACCCAAGATGGGTTCTGTCCTATATTTACCCAGCCCTTGGGTTAATAACAACCCAAAAGTGTGTTTTAGAGTGTATCTTAGCCCAGCTATTTTGAACTGGTTTATTACATACTAGGGCTACTATTATGCAAAAATAAATAAATAAATATGCTACATTGAAAGAAATACTGAGATGTAAAATAAAACAATTCACCAACACATCATTTCAAAATGGATACTTTTTTTGTCAAATATAACATCACATTTTTATGTTAATGTTTAGAGTATTACAACATCATTATTGTACATTATTTGTAACATCTGCATTTTTAATTTAGTGAAATATTTTGTCATTGCAACATTTTATTGTCATTTTCACTAAGAACTGTAATTGGATTTATATACACTGTTCACTGTTATCCCAGCGGTCACTTATTGTGGGTTTTTGTTAAATGTGAGCCAAAATCATCACAATTAAAAGAACCAACGACTTACTTTACTTCAGTCTGTGCCTTTAATTTAATACATACATTTCACAATTTGAGTTGAATTACTGAAATAAATTAACTTTTCCTGGCATATACATATACATATCTGACAGTATACAAGCTAAATTAAACTGTGATATGTAAAATGAGTGTAAATGTGAACTCGTTAAGAGCCTCTTGTATGACGTGCACGTGAAGGCATTTTCTTAGAAAAGTGTGAATAGTTGATTGTCCAAGGTAACATACTATAGTGCATGCATAAATGATGGTCAATTAACAGATATATAGGCCAATAGAGACAAGCTTTGTGTCTGTTGATGGGGCATCAATATCCATAAATCACTTTCTAAACATTTGCACATAAGCATCTATTTACAAACACATTAAGTTTCTGCTGAAGAAGCAGTCAACATGAATCAAAAGTTACCCAAAACTAGACCTTTCCCTGATAGCACACGTACATCTTAGAGACGTCTATTTGACGTCTGCATTTACATCTACAAGATGTATTTTTCACAGTGTTTGCTCATCTGCAATACGTCTGTAGGACTTTTCCTTTTAGATGTAAAATAGATGTCTATAAGATGTCTTTAAGATGTTTATGATTTATAATGTATGTAAAACTGACATGTGAAAGCTGTCTATCAGACATTTGCCGATTTTTAGGGCCGATATCTTGAAGTTTTCTCCTTCATTTGTATGCTAAAATGTCACACTGATAATAAGTCGATCATTTACATCAGGGCCGCTGCTGGCCAAATGGGTGCCCTAAGCAGGATTGTATTGTTGTGCCCCCCTTCCTCAAATATGATGATGAAAAAAACACCTACTATAGGGGTGAAAAAATAACTTTAATCAAATAAAAAACTAAATGAATAAATTGTATTATTTTCAAATTACAATTGTAGTTCTCGACATTTACCTATGGCTATAACTTTATTATGACTCTAATTTATTTTATAGTCTCAAGCATTAAGAAATCATGCAAAAGGAAATTAAGCAGTTTTACTATGAAAAAACCATGGTTTATTTTTGTAAGGGTTGTGATATGCATGTTTTTTGTTGATGAAATTATAAAGGCTGTGTCATCTATAGCATAAAGGTGGCAAAAAATGAAAGATTAAGTGAATATTTGAATTAAATGTTTGGTCAGTAGCCTAAACAAGGATTTGATTCTCCTGTAAGTGTAACAGCAGCAATTACATGGCATCTGGCTCCCTTTGTAGGCATTTGTAATAATGTACATAAATTGTTTATTTTGTATTTGCATAAATTATGCATTTGAACAGTTTTATTATTAACCAATCATTATTGCCTCATTGTTTTTTTCATATAATGCATTTTAAGTCATTTTAAAGGCTATTGATGGCTTAGCTCTTTTTTATAGCAACAACATCAAAAAACTATTACAGTATATTAATAGTTTGTAACAAAACCACGGTTAATTTGCAGTTACCATGGCAACAAGAACGATGATTTGCGGTGTTATTGTTAAAACCATGGGTAATTGGGTAAAAAAAAAAAGATTTATAATTTATTTTAATATATATTAAAAATGTATAAGGTGTGTAGTGTAGCTGACACCTAAATGAACACATTACAATTGTTTTATGACTGCAAGTCTTTGTCCTCAAATGCTATTTAGTTTCAAATTTGCGTTTGAGTCCATGTGAAAAAGTAGCATAATTTACATATGAATAACAGTTTATTTTAATAAATATCCAACATTCAATTCAATTGTGCATTATAGCTGACACTTAGATGAACAATTACAGTTGTTTTTATGAATGTAAGTCATTCTCCTCAAATGCTACTGACGTTAGAAAAGTGTATACAAATATCACATGTAACTTTAGAGACGGTCCCTAAATTTGAGACTCTGGAACATCTAACGGTCAAGCCAACTTTTTTTTTTTATTGTTTTATTTTCTTTAGTTTTCTTTTCTCTGCGCTGGATTGCTGATGTCCTTTAGCCGGACATATATGTTCATCCATCAATTATGAACATTGAGCCGCCCGCAAACATGAGGTCCGAGCGGTCGCGAGCGCGGATGGGATAATGGCGGAAGGCTTTTTTTTTTTTTTTTTTTTTTTTTTTTGAGCAACTGGGATGGTGCCCTATGGAGGGATTATTTGGTCAGATTATAAACTAAAAGTCTAAAACTAAAAGTCTTAAACCAAAACTAAAAATCTAAATTTGAAACTTAAAGTCCAAGTAGAAATTAATTTGGTATTTAGGATTGGACATTTGGTATTTAGGATAGGGCATTTTGTATTTAGGATTGGGCATTTGGTCATTTAGCCATTTAGGATTTAGGATTGGGCATTTGGGGATCTAGGTTTTAGGATTGGGAATTTAGGATTGGGCATTTAATCATTTAGCCATTTAGGATTGAGGATTGGGCATTTGGGGATTTAGGATTTAGGATTGGGAATTTAGGATTGGGCATTTAATCATTTAGCCATTTAGGA
Source organism: Carassius carassius (assembly GCF_963082965.1). Classification (NCBI taxonomy): domain Eukaryota; kingdom Metazoa; phylum Chordata; class Actinopteri; order Cypriniformes; family Cyprinidae; genus Carassius; species Carassius carassius. The sequence continues at coordinate 23,070,008 of NC_081797.1, read as the reverse complement.
TTGAGGATTGGGCATTTGAGGATTGAGGAGTGTATGCAAATTAGGAGGCGTGGCCCAAATACTGGAGGCTGGGTTTGAAATGGCTGGTGTGCAGAGGCACCTTATGGAAAGCAGAGGGAGCTCCCAGTGCTAAGGAGCACACTGTAATGAAAGTAATGTAATTGTAATGTAATTCTGTTTCTGTTTTGAAACAGAGCGAGTGAGTGGCTTGAGCGAGGACTGTGTGACAACTTCAACTTAATGACAGCTTTGTGACATTTGTGGCCTCAAACACAAAGTCACCAGTGAAAGGAGGGCTATCGGTCTGACGACGAGAAAGCAGCAGCCAGTGCAGCAGGTAAGATGCTAACATTAGCTACTAGTTATATAAGCTGATATTGTTAACATGCTTTAGTAGGGTATTATTATATTGGGACATGCTGTTTTGTTTTTTAATCTGCGGTTAACCCCTCTGACATTAGTAGATACATTCCTTTCACATTGCCACTAGATGGTCTTGTTTCTTTTTTTTTTTTGCTATATAGCCTATATATATATTATAAAGATTGTGAGAGAAAAGAAATTAGGCTTGTTCGACTTGAACCGGCGCTGCACACTGCAAGACCGATCGGTTTATGACATTAAAGTACTGCGAGAGCGATTCAAAAGCATAAGGAGCGTCTACTCTCTTTAATGTCACATGTCGTGTGTGTATGTATATATACACTCACCTAAAGGATTATTAGGAACACCAATTTCTCATTAATGCAATTATCTAATCAACCAATCACATGGCAGTTGCTTCAATGCATTTAGGGGTGTGGTCCTGGTCAAGACAATCTCCTGAACTCCAAACTGAATGTCAGAATGGGAAAGAAAGGTGATTTAAGCAATTTTGAGCGTGGCATGGAGTTGGTGCCAGACGGGCCGGTCTGAGTATTTCACAATCTGCTCAGTTACTGGGATTTTAACGCACAACCATTTCTAGTGTTTACAAAGAATGGTGTGAAAAGGGAAAAACATCCAGTATGCGGCAGTCCTGTGGGCGAAAATGCCTTGTTGATGTTAGATGTCAGAGGAGAATGGGCCGACTGATTCAAGCTGATAGAAGAGCAACTTTGACTGAAATAACCACTCATTACAAACGAAGTATTCAGCAAAGCATTTGTGAAGCCACAACACGCCCATTCTCCTCTGACCTCTAGCATCAACAAGGCATTTTCGCCCCCACAGGATGTTTTTCCCTTTTCACACCATTCTTTGTTAACCACAAAGAAGGGGTTAACCACAGTTTAAAAAACAAAACCGCATGTCCCAATATAATAATACCCTACTTAAGCAAGTTAGCAATATCATCTTATATAACTAGTAGCTAACGTTAGCATCTTACCTGCTGCACTGTCTGCTGCTTTCTAGTCGTCAGACCGATAGCACTCCTTTCACTCCTTTCAGGCCACAAATGTTACAAAGCTGTCATTAAGTTGAAGTTATCACACAGTCCTCGCTCAAGCCACTCACTCGCTCTGTTTCAAAACAGAAACAGAATTACATTACAATTACATTACTTTCATTACAGTGTGCTCCTTAGCACTGGGAGCTCCCTCTGCTGTCCATAAGGTGCCTCTGCACACCAGCCATTTCAAACCCAGCCTCCAGTATTTGGGCCACGCCTCCTAATTTGCATACACTCCTCAATCCCCAATCCTCAATCCTAAATGGCTAAATGATTAAATGCCCAATATTAAATGCCAAATTCCCAATCTTAAATCCCCAAATGCCCAATCCTAAATGGCTAAATGACCAAATGCCCAACCCTAAATAGAAAATGTCCAATCCTAAATACCAAATGCCCAATCCTAAATACCAAATTAATTTTCTACTTGGACTTTAAGTTTCAAATTTAGATTTTTAGTTTTGGTTTAAGACTTTTAGTTTTAGACTTTGTTTATATTCTGACCAAATTATCCCTCCATAGTGCCCCCTCTGGGAGTTGGTGCCCTACGCAGACTGCGTACTCTGCGTGTAGGGAGCAACGGCACTGACATAAATTTACATAAAAGTTTTAGAGCATTTATCAAGCAGAGTTTTTCAAGCTTGTTGTAACATAAATGTAAACTTAAATATACATTTAAATAAAATACATTAAACAGAAAAATATAAATATATATATATATATATATATATATATATATATATATATATATATATAAACGTAATAATAATTGTAGTACTGCAAACACACTAGCAACCAGCAACATTTGTGTTTGGTATAAATGACACAGAACATCTAAAGTACATTCTAATTTCAAACGTGCTTCGCAGTCTGTTCATTATTAAAATAAAGTACAGTCAACCAAACATATAAAAGGTTACACTGGTCAGTTTAAATAGACCGTAGTATACCGGTCCACTCTGCTGTTAAGCCAAGGACGTTTTTGCTCATGTGAAGAGGATGATATTTTCCGTCTAGTTTACATTTAAAAAAAAAATATATATATATATATATTATAGTTTTGTGACGGAGGGGTGAAGGAAAGGCTGGAAACAAATGAAAGTTAACAGTTTTTAATGAAAATAAACAAACAAACAAAATATGGAAACATTTGGATCAGGGCGAGGCTACATAAGGGCCAGGGTGGCACTGGCCCACTCAGATTAACGGCTGGCCCACCCAATCAGAACAGACAAAAAAAAAAAAAAAATTGTGCACATATGACTATACTAATCACTTAAACACATACAATAAGTTTCATAAAAAGATAAACACTGTAGAGCGAAAACTTTTTCATATAATTTCCCTACTGCAACAGCAACATCGCATATTGTTGGGGGGATGGAAAGATGAGTTTACGTCTACTAGAGAAATAAACTTTTAACACGCATGACACGAGACGAGCATGTCGAAACGGATATCTTTAAATATAAAAAAAAAATAAAAAAACAAGAACAGAACCCGAGACGTCGACATCAACCCGGGCTAATCGTTGAGAAAAGCTACTGATTTATCCACACGTGATTAACCACCTGCTCAGCTCCATTTACGCGAGTTTCCGCGCACAACAATAAACGGCAAGTCTAGACATTTTGCTTCTAAGTGGTAGCTACACAAAGTTCCCATTTCTAGAGTACAGCCAAATTGTCTCTGGTACAGCATAAAAGACGATGCTGTGTACTGCAAGATGTGTCGTCATTTTAATGACACTATGGGTGCTTCTCAATATCCCTCGTCGTCTCCAGGTGGGAAGGAAGTCGACCGGAAGTTGAAGTCGGCCGCATGCCGCCATCTTGTAGCAGAACTTCACTTGCGTTAGCATCCCATTGACTCCCATTCATTTTGGTGTCACTTTGACAGCGAATAACTTTACATCTGAGGTTTTTAAAGACTCCATTTGTCCATTATTTATTTCTAAAGATACACGACAATGTATAAAGGGCTCCATTACCTTCTATGTTACATTATGGCCCCGTAGAAACAGTTTTTGTAAAAATAGGCTAACAATTGCATCATAACCACTCGACTCTCTGTCGCACAGTAGAGAAATTACCGTACAGACAGGAGGAGGAGCTCGCAGGCAATCGGGGAGACGTCAAGAGAGAAGCCCATAGATACAAGCCCTGGTGTTACATTTTAAAATACTATACAAAATAATTATTCAGAATACTTACTCCTGCTCACTCACGCCAAAGAACACCCCACTCAAGCTCGCCGTCTCTGCAAGATTAACGATGGCAGTTTGCACGCACAGCTACTAGAAGAGTTACATCTGTCAGACAGGTTGCTGACGTCATCAAGCTTAGTTTGAGTCTGCGTGTCAGAAACGGAAGTGCTAAAAAACGCTAAAAATGGGCTTCACTTGACTCATTTGAGTTCCAATGGGGTCGCTGTGTCCATTTCTTTTACTGTCTATGGTCGTCTCCTCGCTCATCCGTCCTCCATCCTATGACACGGAAACTGATCGAGCACATCCATCTTAAAGGACATCTCAATTCTCTAATTGCACCACGAGGAGGAATGAGGAGCGATGAGCGAGGATACACAGGTGTATCCTATGCGGAAGCCTTATCGATTTAACGTGACGCACATATAACCCCCCCTGACCTGATCAAAGACCCTTGTGCTCTCATCTCTAAAATTTTATTTAGTTTGGATTTTTTCTCGGAAATACACCTCGTACATGTCCAATCTCCAGTGGATTGTAGTCGTTCTTCCAAATTAATAATATCCATCTCTAAAATTTTCATTGACCTTTCTATATTTTTTGTGACATTCTTTGTATATTGCTGACTAAACTGTTTAATTTGGACTTTTCCATAGTCCCACCACTGTTGTATTGAGTTAAAAGTTGATTTTGTGTTCCTAAAATTTTTCCAGAAAAACTCAAAAGCATCTTTGAAACCTTTATCACTTAAAAGTGCATTGTTAAAATGCCAATATGCACTCTTTGGCTTAACAGAGTTCAAAAATATTGAACATTGAACCATACAGTGATCAGAAAAAGATACAGGAATGATACAACAGCTTCTAAAAACATTTATCTGATGTCTGAAGCAATATATCTTATCCAATCTTGCCAAAGACACAGCTTTATCACGGAAATGAGACCATGTATACTGTCTGCTATTCCCATGAAAATTCCTCCATACATCATTAAGCTCATGAGTTTTAATTAGTTGTATCAGCCTTTTAGGTGATGGCATATGCGGTTCAAGGTGATTTCTGTCAATATTCTGTTCAGTACAATTAAAATCACCACCAAGCAGTAAGTAATCATCACTACTACATTTTTGCAAAGCTAAACATAACATATCTAAAAAAGCTATTCTTTCAACAGATGCAGTTGGGGCATATATTGAAAAAAAAAACTAAAACTTTGTTTTCAAACACTGTCCTAATCTTTAAAATTCTGCCTTTTAGAATTTCTTCCACCTCATAAGAAACAGGGGTAAAGTATTTAGAAAAAAGAACAGCAACCCCTGCACTAAGTGAGTTATTGTGACTCAAAAAAGAGAGCCCCTCCCATTCCATTGCCCAAACTGCTGCATTTTGTGCATCACTATGGGTCTCTTGCAATAAAATTACATCAAAACGTTTTTGTTTAACAAACTCATAGATCTCCGCTCTTTTTTTGCTGTCCCTTGCTCCATTGACATTCAGGGATGCAATATTAATATTACTCATATTAAAAGAAAAGAAAAACAAAAACAAGCCCCATACAAGCATAGCAGCTGGGACCGTGGAAACCAGGAAGTTAGACTTCTTCATTATTACTATTTTCGATACTAAGCTTTCTGACAATTTTCTTCAATCGGTACACTTCCCTATCAGTAAAACATTCCTCACTCATTAAACTCCTTGATCTCTCCACAAACAGCGTAGTATTTTGGAAAAACTTCTCAACATTTACATTTCGTTTATTTTTCGTGATTTTCAAAAACAGTTTAATGCTTTGGATGTCATAACCCTGAACTTGATACTCAGATTGAGACAAAACACTGCTGGAATCAGATGAATCTTCATCACTTTCATCTTCTTCATCTGCCATCTCACTCACATCTACTTTTTTCACTATCTTCACAGCCCCTTCATTTTTTGTCATCTTCCTTTTCAGGGGTACCTTAAAAGACGGTTAGGTTTCTGTTTCTGTGAGATTCACATCAGAAACAAAAACAGAGGCTTTCTTTCCCTCTTGAACATTACTGGTTTGTATTTCACTTTCCATTGGTACAACCAGACTGTCCATTGGTTCCACAGAAATAGAGGATTCAGACCTGTACAGTCTCTGGTACACTCTTATCACCGTTCACCTTCACAACTGAATCTTTGTCTGCATCTTTTGTAACATCTACAAGAAGCTTATCAACACCTGTTTCTAGCAGTAATTCTGATGAGGTTTGTGGTCTAACTGTTTCATCATTCACAGCCTTTTCTACTTTATCTGGACATGAACGCACCAGGTGATCTGCCCTGCCACAGCCAAAACATCTCATCTTATCAGTAGTTGCATAGATTGAGTAGTCAAAATCATCCATACGAAAACTAAAAGACACATCAAGCTCACCATTGTCATTTAGTATCATGAATGCATATCTCCTAAAAGAAACTACATGTTTCAATAAGGGAGAAACATTTCCGAGTGGTATCTTTTTAATTGGTGAAACCAATTTACCATACCGAGATAGCATATTCACTAAAAAAATCATCTTTTACAAAAGGTGGCACATTTGACAAAGTCACTTTCTTAGACGGCATTGAAAGGGGAAGCACGGGAGTGAACGCATCGTTTAGCACTAAACCACGCTCCACTAAATCATTTGCTTTTTCCACTGTACTCAAAAACATAACGATGGCATTGTTCATTCTGGATGCCGACAGAATAGAGTCGTAACCCACCACTTTACCTGCCGCTAAACAACATTCCTCTATACTTGTAGCAGACGCTACTTTCACACCATGACGCCTAGTAAGTGACTCTAAAATCACCGAGCTGGCACCTGCCATGCTTTCGCGAAACCGAAAGCGGTATGGCGCCCCGCTCACAAAACGTCCTTACACTCAAAAAACAAACTAATTTGTGTGTTTTTTAAAGTAAAAGACAGAAAAAAGAAGGAAAAGTTTGCAAACGCACCTTGCACACACGCTCTCACAGCCACGCTCCACTCGCCCAAACACTCGTGCACGCGCACAGAGAGAGAGAGAGAGAGAGAGAGAGAGAGAGAGAGAGAGAGAGAGAGAGAGAGAGAGAGAGAGAGAGAGAGAGAGAGAGAGAGAGAGAGAGAGAGAGAGAGAGAGAGAGAGAGAGAGAGAGAGAGAGAGAGAGAGAGCTGGTGAAAGTATGTGTGTGTGTGTGAGAGAGAGAGAGACAGCTGGTGAAAGTGTGTGTGTGTGTGTGTGTGAGAGAGGGAGAGAGAGAGAGAGACAGCTGGTGAAAGTGTGTGTGTGTGTGTGAGAGAGAGAGAGAGAGAGAGAGAGCTGGTGAAAGTGTGTGTGTGTGTGTGTGTGTGAGAGAGAGAGAGAGAGAGAGAGAGAGAGAGACAGCTGGTGAAAGTATGTGTGTGTGTGAGAGAGAGAGAGAGACAGCTGGTGAAAGTGTGTGTGTGTGTGTGTGTGTGTGTGTGTGTGTGTGTATGTGTGTGTGTGTGTGTGTGTGTGAGAGAGAGAGAGAGAGAGAGAGAGAGAGAGACAGCTGGTGAAAGTGTGTGTGTGTGTGTGTGTGTGTGTGAGAGAGAGAGAGAGAGAGAGAGAGAGAGAGACAGCTGGTGAAAGTATGTGTGTGTGTGAGAGAGAGAGAGACAGCTGGTGAAAGTAGGTGTGTGTGTGAGAGAGAGAGAGAGACAGCTGGTGAAAGTGTGTGTGTGTGTGTGTGTGTGTGTGAGAGAGAGAGAGAGAGAGAGAGAGAGAGAGACAGCTGGTGAAAGTATGTGTGTGTGTGAGAGAGAGAGAGAGACAGCTGGTGAAAGTAGGTGTGTGTGTGAGAGAGAGAGAGAGACAGCTGGTGAAAGTGTGTGTGTGTGTGTGTGTGTGTGTGTGTGTGTGTGTGTGTGTATGTGTGTGTGTGTGTGTGTGAGAGAGAGAGAGAGAGAGAGAGAGAGAGAGAGACAGCTGGTGAAAGTGTGTGTGTGTGTGTGTGTGTGTGTGAGAGAGAGAGAGAGAGAGAGAGAGAGAGAGACAGCTGGTGAAAGTATGTGTGTGTGCTGAGAGA